>NC_092098.1:596759-616759 GCF_045679555.1 Salvelinus alpinus
CACTTACACACACACTCAGAACTGCCACTCGCCCATGCAGATCAAACACACCCTGCTAAGGAATGGTTGAACAATTCCTCTGTCAAGCTGATCTATTTGGGGAGATTTTGGTTTGGCACATCTTTCTCCCTCTGACATCATGATGAGTTTAGTAATTAGTTGAATAAACACACAGACTGGGTGGTTGCATCACTGAGGCATCCTCTACCAACCATTACCAGATAATGGCGCTTTGGTCTCTGTAGTCAGGTCTGTCAGGTTAGTCCCCCCCCCCTCTCTCAATTCAATTTAAGGGCTTTATTGGCATGGGAAACATATGTTTACAATGCCAGAGCAAGTAAAATAGACAATAAACCAGTGGTTCTTAACCTGGGTTCGATCGAACCCCAGGGGTTCGGTGAGTCAGTCTCAGGGGTTCGGCGGAGGTCAAGACACACATCTGACTCATATGATTCGTGATGACACTCCCCGCTTGGCCATCATTGGCTGCAGGTGATCACGCTACATCGCTTGGCCTATCTGTGCTGCAGGGAATTTGGTGCGCTCAGTAGTCGACTTGTGACTGTCGTGATGGTACGTCTTGTGATTTCTTTCTTAATATTTTAATCCCTTCATACTTGCTATGTCGAGCAAAAAAAGAAAGTGGTCGGACGAATATGTACAATATGGATTCACATGTATAACGGAACGTGATGGGAGTCAGTGCCCTAACTGCATGATTTGCAATGCCAAGTTGAGCAATTCTAGTCTAGCACCGGCAAAACTAAGAGAACACTTCCTTAAGCTGCATGGAGATGGAAAATACAAGAACACAACGCTCGCTGAATTCAAGGTGAAGAGAGCCAGATTCGATGAAAAGGCTACTCTGCCTGTTCTCGGCTTTGTACCCATTAACAAACCGATCCTCACAGCATCGTACGAAGTTGCTTACCTGATCGCAAAGCAGGGCAAACCACACACCATTGGTGAAACACTCATAAAACCAGCTGTGTTGAAGATAGCGAATATCATGCTGGGAAAAGAGGCTGAAGTTAAGTTATCCCAAATTCCTCTTTCAAATGACACCATCAGCGACAGAATAGAGGACATGAGCAAAGACATCTTGGCTCAAGTAGTTGCAGATCTGATTTCAAGCCCGGCAAAATTCAGCCTTCAACTCGACGAGACCACAGACGTTTCCAATCTAAGCCAGCTTGCTGTATTCGTGCGCTATGTGAAAGACGACGTGATAAAGGAAGATTTCTTATTTTGTAAGCCTCTTACAACAACAACTAAGGCAGCCGATGTGAAGAAACTTGTGGATGACTTCTTCAAAGACAACAATCTTTCGTGGGATATGGTTTCTGCAGTTTGTTCGGACGGAGCTCCAGTCATGCTGGGAAGAAAGTCTGGTTTTGGTGCGCTAGTGAAAGCCGATGCGCCACACATCATTGTTACGCATTGTATTCTGCACAGGCATGCGTTGGCAACAAAAACCTTGCCTCCAAAACTGGCAGAAGTATTAAAAATTGTAGTGGAATGCGTGAACTATGTGCGAACTAGTGCTCTGAGGCACCGCATCTTCAGTGAGCTGTGTAAAGAAATGGGCTCTGAATTCGAGGTACTTCTGTACCATTCTAACGTTCGGTGGTTATCCCGGGGACAGGTGCTGAATCGTGTTTTTGCCGTGCGTGTGGAATTAGCCCTGTTTTTGCAAGAGCACCAACATTGTCATGCAGATTGCTTCAAAAATTCTGAGTTCATTCTCATTTTAGCGTACATGGCTGATATCTTCGCAGCTCTCAACCATCTCAATCAAAAGATGCAGGGCGGTGGAGTCAACATCATCGAAGCGGAGGAAAACCTGAAGGCTTTTCAAAAAAAGCTACCGTTATGGAAACGACGAACAGAGAACGATAACTTCGCAAACTTTCCCCTGCTGGACGACTGTGTAAGTAAGATCGAAGATGTATCTGGAATCGGAGACATTTCTGTACCCGCGGAACTGAAGCAAGCAATTGCCACGCACTTAGATGAGCTTGCAAAGTCTCTCGACGGATACTTCCCTACAAGAGAGTCATATCCAGCATGGGTGAGACAGCCGTTCACGTTTAGTGTTGAGACAACAGATGTCAATGATGAATACCTCGATGAAATCATTGAAATTCAGCAGAGCCAGGTTCAACAGCAACTCTTCAGAACAACAACGCTTTCAACGTTTTGGTGTCAACAAATGGTAACGTACCCTGTTATTGCTAAGAAAGCTCTGGAGATTTTCATACCGTTTGTTACAACATATCTTTGCGAGCAATCCTTTTCGAGGATGCTGGACATAAAAACGAAGAAAAGGAACAGACTTTGTTGCGAAAATGACATGAGAGTGGCACTTGCCAAGGTGAAGCCGCGCATTTCTGAACTGGTCTCTGAAAGGCAACAGCAGAAGTCACACTGATTTGCAGTAAATATTCATTATTATGTTTTTGTTTTTGTGTGAAAATCATGTTTTGATGATTTTGTTCTTTGAACACACAGTGTTGATGTTGATGAACGGTTCATTTTGTGCACCAGTAAAATATATACCTATGTTTTGAATTTGAAAAAATCATATTTTATTTTTCCAATTAAGAAGGGTTCGGTGAATGCGCATATGAAACTGGTGGGGTTCAGTACCTCCAACAAGGTTAAGAACCACTGCAATAAACAATAAAAAATGTACTGTAAACATTACACTTACAAAAGTTCCAAAAGAATAAAGACATTTCAAATGTCATATTACTCTCACACACACATATACACACACGCTCGCCTGCACGCACGCAAGCAAGTACGCATGCACAAAGACACACACACACACACACACACACACACACACACACAC
Organism: Salvelinus alpinus; assembly: GCF_045679555.1. Lineage (NCBI taxonomy): Eukaryota > Metazoa > Chordata > Actinopteri > Salmoniformes > Salmonidae > Salvelinus > Salvelinus alpinus. The sequence continues at coordinate 599,617 of NC_092098.1, forward strand.
ACACACACACACACACACACACACACACACACACACACACACACACACACACACACACACACACACAACTAACTAACGGCAGGGTGTCATACACAGAGATAAGACGGGGAGAGGCCCACAATCAGCCTCCGCCAGCAGCTGTACATGGGTTTAAATAGACAATCTCTCAGGGGTGATGGTGCTCGACAGAGAACTGCCCCAGCCATATGAACTCAAAGTAGCAAGACGCCTGTCTGCTAACTAAGCAATTAAGAAGGAGACCACACATGGACAATCCTCTCCTCTCTCTCCCCCTGTTTCCTGTGAAATTGTGATTTATTTCTAAATTAACTGTGTTTGTTTTTATATCATCTCTCCTCTATTCAAAGCACCTTGGAGTGGAGGCTTTGTACTGTATGTGCGCGTGTGTGCACGCGCGTTCGTGCATGAGGGCTTATTCAGCGTGAGCCAATTAACCCCTAATTCACCCCAGTGTGTGTTTGAATTCCGGGCTAAGTTCTCTGTTAGCGCTAGTGATAATGATTGAACTCCCTGGGCAGTAGCACAGAGTTTACCTTCAGTTTAAACAAAAAGGAAAAGATTAAGGGGAAAATACCCAAGATATAGTACAAGGCGGTGCGTGTCTGCGTTTTGCGTGTGTGTGTGTGTGAGTGCACGCCAATGAGGGCTATGAAACATTCAAGCCAGTATATTTCCATAATTAACTATGCATAATGAAAGGTGCTCTGGCGACACACACATTAGAACTTAGATTGACTAGAATCTATTCCCCATGAGTATGAATGAGGCATTAGCCTGACACAATCAGTTAGCAGGAACGGTTATATAGATTCCAGTGGAATTCCAGTGGAATGCAGTTGGCCCAAACACCTACTGGGTAGGTGTTCTAGTCAGCTAGTGTATGTCTATGGTACAGAGCAGGTGCAGTTATAACGTCTATGGTGACTAGTGAACACTGCCTCTGGCTATTTCCCCAGGCCCGGTTAGATTCCTTAAGATGTTGACTGTCACGAAACCATAAACAGATGAATTATGTCTGTTTTGTTTTTGTTAGAGATTGTCTTTGGTGGTTGACCAGGGGGACAGAAAGGCACGATTGGTTGTTTAGCCAAAATAGCCACACCTTTCCTTTCCATAGAATCAGAAACACCCACAGAATAAAATACTGTAGAACACTAATACATTGCATCTATATGGCCCACCCTTCCAACCACTGAATCAGGGCTGGTGAGTTCTGAGTTCCGCTAGCTGATCTAGGTTTTGTTCTCTATGTCTGTGGTTCCGTTTCTGGTTATCTACAATGACACACTACTCAATTTGAATAGGAGACAGGCGAAAAAGGCTTAATTTGGGGCAAAATTGAGTTCAAGACAATTCCCTTGGGCCCAATAAAAGGAAGCTGATACATATATTGGATTTATGATTTTTTTTGTATCCTCCTCCCAAAAAGCCTTATTACAGACTGTTGTTATCCATCTTCCTATAAAGACTGAACTGAAGGCACACGTGTCTTCAGAAAGTATTCGTACCTCTTGACTTATCCACATTTTATTGTGTTACAGCCTGAATTCTTTTTTCTCCCCCATCTACACACAATCCCCCATAATGACAAACTGAAAACGTTCTTTAAAAAAATAAAAATGCAATTTTATTGAAAATCAAATACAGAAATATCTCATTTACGTAAGTATTCACACCCTTGAGTCAATAGAAGCAGCTTCGGCAACGATTACAGCTGTGAGTCTTCCTATGAGAGCTTTTTATACTTGGATTGTACATTTGCCCATTATTCTTTTCAAAATTCTTCAAACTCTGTCAAATTGTTCTCTGTCAAATTTCAGGTCTTGCCATAGATTTTTAAGTCAAAACTGTAACTCGACGACTCATTGCGCTATTTCTATGCTTCCCGTTTCTAAGTTTTGTTTTTGCGTCCTTTACTTTCGGTTTTGTACACCAGCTTCAAACAGCTGAAAATACAATATTTTGGGTTATGGGAAATATACACTGCTCAAAAAAATAAAGGGAACACTTAAACAACACAATGTAACTCCAAGTCAATCACACTTCTGTGAAATCAAACTGTCCACTTATGGCCTGCTGGAGGTCATTTTGCAGGGCTCAGGCAGTGCTCCACCTTGCACAAAGGCGGAGGTAGCGGTCCTGCTGCTAGGTTGTTGCCCTCCTACGGCCTCCTCCACGTCTCCTGATGTACTGGCCTGTCTCCTGGTAGCGCCTCCATGCTCTGGACACTACGCTGACAGACACAGCAAACCTTCTAGCCACAGCTCGCATTGATGTGCCATCCTGGATGAGCTGCACTACCTGAGCCACTTGTGTGGGTTGTAGACTCCGTCTCATGCTACCACTAGAGTGAGAGCACCGCCAGCATTCAAAAGTGACCAAAACATCAGCCAGGAAGCATAGGAACTGAGAAGTGGTCTGTGGTCACCACCTGCAGAATCACTCCTTTATTGGGGGTGTCTCGCTAATTGCCTATAATTTCCACCTTTTGTCTATTCCATTTGCACAACAGCATGTGAAATTTAATGTCAATCAGTGTTGCTTCCTAAGTGGACAGTTTGATTTCACAGAAGTGTGATTGACTTGGAGTTACATTGTGTTGTTTAAGTGTTCCCTTTATTTTTTTGAGCAGTGTATTTCACAGTGGTTTAGATGGTACAATGATTCTCTACACTATACTTGCTTGTTTTGTCACAAACTGAAATTAGGCGATCTATTTGAATTTTACCAGGAAATGGCGGAGCATTTTCTGCATAGTGCATGGTCAAAGGGACCATGCGGGTGTCTGGGAAATGTATTTATAAAGCCCTTCTTACATCAGCTGATATCTCAAAGTGATGTCCAGAAATGTCTGCTTTTTTTTTACCCATCTACCAATAGGTGCCCTTCTTCGCGAGGAATTGGAAAACGTCCATCTATGTGCACATTGATTGATTAATTGATCAAATACTATACAAAGATAATTAACTTACATTTTTCTAAACTAATCCAATCCGTAAGATGGTTACTAAGATGGTTGTTCCAGTTTAGATGGTTTAGGTAGTCTTGTTTGTCAAGTCCTTCACCATAGAAGTCATTCTTAAATGCAGGTTGTGGGTGATAAAATATTACATTTGTTGGATATAGTACCTCTGTCTGGATTCCGAAAGGAATTACTAATCACTTCACAAACCAGATTATTGTGACTTGCAGATCTGATGTGGTCCATGAGACAAGGTTTTCAGACCACAATGTTGAGGACAACTAGGCCATAACTACCGGTCCTTATAAAATGTACTGTATAATAAAAAGGGTTTCCTTTTCATTCAAACACATTCACTTAGGTAGCCACTTGGGGAAGGCTTCAGGACTAGAAATTATTGAATGCCACAACCATGACTCTGTCACTAACAAACAGAGTTAGGCATGAAGGGAGCTCAGCTGAGGTATTAAGCTTCCATAGAATCCTTTCTCTACCACTCACATTCCAAGGCTGAGCACCATTGTCCAGATGTATCTTTGTGATCGTCTCTCTCTCCACTTGTTGTTTATGGTCTGACGCAGCATGGGGCAAAACCATAGACATTGCATTATTGTATCTGAACCATTATGGTGTCTGTGAGAGCATGGGCAGCACCATTGAGGCCGTCTCCATTTTGAAGTAGTCCATTTTCTTCTTCTACTACTTCTATGAGTTGCATACTGCCACCTAGAGTGTGTTGTTTGAACAGGTATAAAGCCAAGGTTGCTGATTTACTGCCACCTACAGTTGGGGATTGTTTGCTCACAAGTATAATTCATTGGCTGATCCCTCCTGATGACCTGGATGGAATATGAAGTCCCACCCAGTTGACTACTTCAAAATGGAGAAAGCCCTCAATGGCGCTGCCCAAGCTAAAACAAGCTTTTGGCCACTAAAGTCTATTTTTGTTTATGCATTTTGTTTATGCTTTGCAATGATGGGAAGGAAATGTCTTTGATGAGATCATTTATAGGACAATGGGTTAGCTCTGACCACTAACATCTCTGACTGACTTTCCCTCTAAACAAGGTCAAGCCAGAGAGAGTTATAAGAGCCAGTCAATCCATATCTCCAGTGGAGTATAACACAGAGTATATACTATGGGCTGACCTCTAACGAGTGGTGTTATACACACATGCATGCACACATGCACACTAACACACCTGCATGCACATACACATCGTGAGATTATGAATGCTTGAAAGGAACAATGGTGATTGACACACATCTGTGTGTTTTTTTGTCCTTAAAAGGGAAGCCACATTGAATGTCTTTATTGTAATGCCAAGTATTTGAGGCTATAACCTTAAGAACTTACAGAACAATCAGTGCAGTGGGTGAATGAAATCTACAGACAGTTAATCAGTACCATACACTCTCCTTGTATCAATCTTTATCAGGTCAGACTATTAAATCGGTCAGACCATGAGATGAATGGGCCCATCGGCTGAGTAGACCTAGCTACTTTACTGATGCTGCATGTTTGTGATAGCTGTCAGTGATAATGGAGTCCAAACAGACATTTGTGCCTCACACACACACACACACACACACACACACACACACACACACACACACACACACACACACACACACACACACACACACACACACACACACACACACACACACACACACACACACACACACACACACACACACACACACACACACACACACTGCTTCCCAATTCTTGTCATTAGAATTATGTAAGCTGTTTCCTTTTATTCGCCTATAGCCTGGTCCCACCCCATCTACTCTGACAAACACAGATCTCCATCTTTAAAGTCATTTAGTTGGTCATGATTGTGTGCCTTTTGTCCATTAACCTAATTACCAGTCATGTCTGTGGGATTCTGTTTTAATCACAATAGATTATGCGACGAAAGTCTCATTACCTTTTAACTCTTTTACATGAGTACATATTCTCTCTGGGGATGACCCATAGACTAATGACAAGGACATGGTTTCTGGATGAAAACATCATCTGCTTTCTTTCATAATGGATACTGCTTCACAGAGTCAAGAGTCGACTTAACCTCACAGAGAGGCCTTTTAATCAAGGAGATTGATGTCGACCGCTCGTCTCTCAGGGGAGATCTAGGCCTTTGAGGCCAGGCGAGGAGGAGCATTCTGACTTGTAGCCTATCTCACGTACGGGTTATGTTCTGTAGACTGAACCGGATTATTCTTACTCAACTCTCATTCGTTCTCATTCAGACAACCTTGTGTGTGGAGTTGGTGTGTGTGCAGTGCCTCGGGCACTCATAAAAACAGTCTTATAGTCTCTCCCGAACTCGCTTATTCTCTGTGTAGTTTGGCGAGGATTGCAACAGATGAAAGATAAGTCCATATTCCCATACTGGGTCCATATCCCCATATTGGGTAGACCTGTATGGCTACTGATGTTTTCATTTCAAACACCTATTCACGTGCCAAACCTAGACTGAAGATTCCTCAAATTCCTCATCGAATTCTCTTCGTGCCTGTCAGGTGAGCACCAGGCCAGGCCAGTTTGTCTCTCAAGGTGCAAATTACCGTCAATTACCGGGATTAGCTGCATTAGGAACATTAGGACATTCCGTGGACGACAGGAGAACAAAGGCTGGGTGACAACCGGATAAAACAATAGCCTCTATTTTAGTGTCTGTTCTTGACTCACAGTAACCTGTGAAGTGAGTCTAGCAGACTGTAGCTAGTTTCGTGTGCTGTTCTCAAGCTTGAGGCTGTTGAAACACACGTAATAATACACTTCCCATAGGCTACGTGGTAACCTCACTCAGACAAGGCTTAAGATGACGCCGATGAGGGGACTGCCCACCTCTCAGTGACGAGACATACTGTAGAACATGAGAGTGTTGGATGGATGTGAGGGGGCGGCATATCCCGCCACAGAGACTCCCTCTGACTAGGCATGCCGGACTGCTTTTGGCTGACCGTCATGGTGCCTGAGCTGCTAGCTAGCTAACCCATGGAGAGAGATGGAGACACAGTACAGTATACGCCTCCACTTTAAGATCGCAGTGTGTCCGTGAGATATACAGTGCAAAGTATTCAGACGTTTTCCCCCTTTCCACACGTTACAGCCTTATTCTAAAATTGATTAAATTAACTGTTTTGCTCATCAATCTACACACAATACCCCGTAATAACAAAGCAAAAACTGTTTTTTCAGACATTTTCGCACATTTATTAAATATAAAAACAGAGATACCATATTTACACAAGAATTCAGACCTTTTGCTGTAAGACCAAAAATTTGACCTCTGGTGCATCCTGTTTCCATTGATCATCCTTTGAAATGTTTCTCCAACTTGACTGGAGTCCATCTGTGGTAAACTCAATTGATTGGACATGATTTGGAAAGGCACACTCGTCTATTTAAGGTCCCACAGTTGACAATGCATGTCAGAGCAAAAACCAAGCCATGAGTTGGAAGGAATTGTCCGTAGAGCTTGAAGACAGGATTGTGTTGAGGCACAAATCTGGGGAAGGGTACGCAAACATTTCTGCAGCATTGAAGATCCCCAAGAACACAGTGGCCTCCATCATTCTTAAATGGAAGAAGTTTGGAACCACCAAGACTCTTCCTAGAGCTGGCCGCCCAGCCAAACTGAGCAATCGGGGGAGAAGGGCCTTGGTCTGGGAGGTGACCAAGAACCTGATGGTTACTCTGACAGAGCTCCAGAGTTCATCTGTGGAGATGGGAGAAACTTCCAGAAGGACAACCATCTCTGCATCACTCCACCAATCAGGCCTTTATGGTAGAGTGGCCAGACGGAAGCCACTCTTCTGTAAAAGGCACATGACAGCCCGCTTGGAGTTTGCCAAAAGGTACGTAAAGGACTCATAGACCATAGGAAACAAGATTCTATGGTCTGATGAAACCAAGATTGAACTATTTTGCCTGAATGCCAAGTGTCACGTCTGGAGGAAACCTGGCACCATCCCTAAGGTGAAGCATGGTGGTGGCAGCATCATGCTGTGGGGATGTTTTTCAACTGCAGGGACTGGGAGACTATTCAGGATCAATGGAAAGATAAATGGAGCAAAGTACAGAGAGATCCTTGATGAAAACCTGCTCCAGAGCGCTCAGGTCCTCAGACTGGGGCGAAGGTTCACCTTCCAACAGGACAACGACCCTAAATACACAGCCAAGACAACACAGTAGTGGCTTGGGACAAGTCTCTGAATGTCCTTGAGTGGCCCAGCCAGAGCCCGGACTTGAACATCTCTGGAGAGACCTGAAAATAGCTGTGTAGCGACGCTCCACATCCAACCTGACAGAGCATGAGAGGATCTGCAGAGAAGAATGGGAGAAACTCCCCAAATACAGGTGTGCAAAACTTTTAGCTTTGTCATTATGGCGTATTCAGTGTATATGGATGAGGGAAAAAACTATTTAATTCATTGTAACGTAACAAAATGTGTAAAAAGTCAAGGATTCTGAATCTTTTCCGAATACACTGTATTACAGTACTTCTACAGAGCGCACAATATGTCTGGATATCACTTACATAGAGGTGGTGAAAACAGGGGAGGACAGAGAATGTGGTCACTGACAAACACTACTCATTCAAGGGTCCATAGACATTTAATTGAGTTCTACTGAGTGGGCAAATGGAGGGATTTTCAATAGAAAGCACATGCAGTTGTCTGTATGCCACTGATGTATGTCCCAAAGCAAGTCACTCCTCACTAGCAGGTAATGGGCATAGTTCAGTTAAAGTACAATATCTACTGTAATATAGAGTGAAGATAGATATACAGTACCAGTCAAAAGTTTGGACACACCTACTCATTCAAGGGTTTTTCTTTATATTGACTATTTTCTACATTGTAGAATGATAGTGAAGACATCAACACTATTAAATAACACATATGGAATCATGTAGTAACCAAAAAGGTGTTAAACAAATCAACATTTATTTTATATTTGAGATTCTTCAAAGTAGCCACCCTTTGCCTTGATGACAGCTTTGCACACTTTCTCGTATCCAGCTTTACCTGGAATGCTTTTCCAAAAGTCTTGAAGGAGTTCCCACATATGCTGAGCACTTGTTGGCTGCTTTTCCTTCACTCTGCGGTCCAACTCATCCCAAACCATCTCAATTGGGTTGAGGTTGGGTGATTGTGGAGGCCAGGTCATCTAATGCAGCACTCCATCACTCTCCTTCTTGGTCAAATAGCCCTTACACAAGCTGGAGGTTTGTTTTGGGTCATTGTCTTGTGGAAAAACAAATGATAGTCCCACTAAGCGCAAATCAGATGGGATGGCGTATCGCTGCAGAAGGCTGTCGTAGCCACGCTGGTTAAGTGTGCCATAAATTCGAAATAAATCACAGACAGTGTCACCAGCAAAGCACCCCGCACACCATCACACCTCCTCCTCCATGCTTCACTGTGGGAACCACACATGCAGAGATCATCCGTTCACGTACTCTGCGTCTCACAAAGACATGGCGATTTGAACCAAAACTCATCAGACCAAAGGACAGATTTCAACCGGTCTAATGTCCATTGCTCGTGTTTCTTGGCCCAAGCAAGTCTCTTCTTCTTATTGGTGTCCCTTTAGTAGTGGTTTCTTTGCAGCAATTCGACCATGAAGGCCTGATTCACGCAGTGTTCTCTGAACAGTTGATGTTGAGATGTGTCTGTTACTTGAACTCTGTGAAGCATTTATTTGGGCTGCAGTCTGAGGTGCAGTTAACTCTAATGAATTTATAGTCTGCAGCAGAGATAACTCTGTGTCTTCCTTTCCTGTGGCAGTCCTCATGAGAGCCAGTTTCAAATTTCTTGAAATATTCTGTACTGACTGACCTTAATGTCTTAAAGACTGTCATTTCTCTTTGCTTATTTGAGCTGTTCTTGCCATAATATGGACTTGGTCTTTTACCAAATAGGGCTATATTCTGCATACCATTCCTACCTTGTCACAACACAACTGATTGGCCGAAACGCATTAAGGAAATAAATTCCACAAATTAACTTTTACCAAGGCACATCTGTTAATTGAAATACATTCCAGGTGACTACCGCATGAAGCTGGTTGAGAGAATGCCAAGTGTGAAAAGCTGTCATCAAGGCAAAGGGAATAATCTCAAATATAATATATATTTTGATTTGTTTAACACTTTTTTGGTTACTACATGATTCCATATGCGTTATTCCATAGTTTTGATGTCTTCACTATTTTTCTACAATGTAGAACATAGTTAAAATAAAGAAAACCCCTGAAATGAGCAGGTGTGTCCAAACGTTTGACTGGGTCTGTATACTGTACACACCTCCGCAGAGCAGAGCTCCTAGTCTTTAGAAAAGCTCCTGTCCTCTGACTCATCAGCACATGGCACCCCCGGACATCCCTTAGAATGTACAGAGATATTCCCCCCTCCCTAGGGACAATAGGAACACCCTGATGGGCATCCTACCTACAGTGCCAGGCCTTTAATAAGGGGAAAGGAAGAATCCCCTCTGCCTGGCTGCTTCGCTAGGGAATGAGTCAACCAATGATTCAAATACGCTTTTCTATCTATTCCTATGAATAAAACATGTTGTATGGGGTATGTCTGTGTGTGATTGATATTCACTCAGTCTGTATGGATGATACATTTTCCTATGAAACGGCTTCCTACCCAACAGACCAGAGAACAGAGCACCTGCAAGGGACTGCTTTGTGTGCGTCCCCAATGGCACCATATTTCCTATACAGTGCACTACTTCTGATTGGGGCCCATAGGGCTCTGGTCAAAAGTACTACAGTATATAGGAAATAGGGTGCCATTGGGAACGCACACACACGATAGTGCACTATATAAGGACTAGGATGCCAGTTGGGACGCAGTCATGAATACGGCTTTGGGATGAGGGATACCAAACGCACAGCGGAGTGTGTTTGATCTTTTTCCGTAAATCTTTATCGACAGCAACTCGTTCGTATACTCCCGTGTATGTATTTTAATTGAGATAACAATGTTTTTTTTTTTTATTATTATTCCCAAGTACTGTCCCTGTCTTGTGGCCCATGTGTTAGGGGGTGAAATGGTTGGAGGGGCTGGTGTAAAGCTGTTGGAAGGACGTAGAACATATTGGGATATTACCCCCTGCTAACACACACACACACACACACACACACACACACACACACACACACACACACACACACACACACACACACACACACACACACACACACACACACACACACACACACACACACACACACACACACACACACACACGCAGACACACGCAGACACACAGACAGACACGCAGACAGACACACACACAGCTTGTCTGCTCTCTCCGTCCTTTCTGTCACTGCCAAGGTTATCTGGCCGGTGAAAGGGCTGCATGAGGTTCGGAGAGCCAACTAGCTATGATTCATTCTGATACATATGGAAATCAGATTACTGGTTTTCAACCCTCACTGTGATTTTCTTCGGCCAGCCCAGTATTATATAATTAAGTTGAAAATATATTTATTGACATTTGTGCAGAGGAATTGGCCTGATATAGTTTTGGTTGTTTGTTATTATATTTTATCTAATGGAATAATACATTTATTTCATTAGATACTTGATCTAATGACATCTCTGTAGACTGTTCGGTGAGTAACCTGCCGAGATGTCTGTCAGTTGCAGTTAAGACGTCGTTCATTTGCCATTCTTCCTCTTCCAAACATATTTGATGTTTTATGTTTTATTTAGTACCTAGCACTAGGAGTGTCAATCTAAAACTCTCGTTACGTCTCTTAACTCCAGAATGGGATTTGTTTGATATGCCATGCTTAGATGATCTGGATAGAGTGCAAAGTTAGTCTGTTTACAGGGAGAAACCCAGTTGTACGTTTCCTCTCACTCAATCTCACTGGAATTAATAGCACTGAAGAAGCACAGCGGCTACACAAACAAACGCTGTGCTACTGTTCTGTGTCACGCTGTGATCTTCTGAGAGGAACTGTAGCTACCTGGAGACATTAAACTCGGATGATCACACAATGTTGGCGAAACACTTCGGCTCAAAAGAAAAACCTTGAGATGTTATTACAGTTTCGACAGACCTCAAAGTCATCACGGTGACTCACCTTCTCGCTAACACGGGACTGTGGTCTACCTCACGGCAGACATTTTGTCACGCAAACCTTAAGACAATCGAAATAAAACAATACTCTCCCGATAGGCCCATTGGCAGCCACACCTACAAGAGGTTACAGGTTTGAACGCAGGGTGAGATCACCAGAAGGGTACACCAATAGCAATGTAGTGTGGAGGAAGGAAACTCAACCCATCAACCTGCCTCACACTAAAGCATCCGCTGCAGAAACAGAGAATATGTAAGGCAACTGTGTAAACTGTGAATGTCAGTCTGGCTACACACACACACAAAAAAAAGGTGTTATCTAGAACCTTAAAGGGTTCTTCGGCTGTCCCCATAGGAGAACCCTTTGAAGAACCCTTTTTGGTTGCAAATAGAAGCCTTTTTTCTAAGAGTGTAGGCCACCAAAAGAAAGATAATACCACCACCTCTCTCATGCAGGAGTATTTGTTCCTAACGCTTTGACATTTCGTCTACCTACGAAGAGACACGTAAGAGTCTCTGAAGAACAGAGAAAGACCAAAGACATTATGAAAGGAGCCAGAAGCATGAACCCAGTGCGAACTGAAGCTCAAACAGGAAACTTTGTGACATATGACAATGCAGTGTTTTCAGGTATCTCCGGGCAAGCTTAAGCTCTCATTATGTCACACTAAAAACAGCCCGTAGACTGTGAATGGATTCGAGTTTCTGGTCGGTATTGGGTCTGTTGGAAAATGCATACAGTATATCGAGGAGCGGAAAGAAAGAAAGAATAACCCGCAAAGCAAACAGATTAGCAGAGCAAAGAACTCCCGATCAGGAGGAAGTTTAGCACTGCGTTAAGCTTGTGAATGGAGGAAGGAAAGAAGAGTACATAGAAGCATCCAGTGTCTTTTGTGTAGTACCATTCATTCAACATACATGTCAGAAAGAGGCAGAAACCCAACTGCTATCTGAGCCTCACCTGGCTCTCCCTTCAGAAACCAATGGGCTCCCCATTCAGACTGATTCTATGCATTTAATCGACTTCTCCACTACTTCAAAAGTATTCAGAGTTTCCACTGAGAATCTTTAAAGTAGTATCTCTCTAGCCAGGTAGGTAGCGCGAGACTTTCTGTCTGAAATGGCACTGCACTCCGTCCATAGTGCCCTGTTTTTAACCAGCCGTTGATTACGGCTCGTGAGATGAGACTCGAACAGAGACAAACCTTTTCCTAGTGAGGCCTCAATGGATGTGCTGCTGCCATGATGGTGCCAGAATCCCAATCAGATCATATCGCCGGAAGGAAGAGGATGGAAGACACAGTGGCTTCACTGTGGAAACTGGAACGGCTCCAGTGTCAATCTGAAACGCCATCCGGGTATAATCAGGTATCTATTGTTCTCTCCAGGTAAGAGAGTGGTGAGCTCAACATCTGGAAATGGCTGTGTGAATCATGGTGCATTGTGGCTTTGGGTGGAGGGTGGTGGCCCCCTAATACCATAATTAGTCTACATTATTGCAATGTTGGGTGCAAATTGCCATGATGGGGAAGCCAACATACACAACACAGCTTGGCAGAGGGAGAGAGGAATTTCCTGGATTTTTTTGTGCAACACACATAGACGACCACACGAGAGGATATCTACTGTGCGTCTGTCTTTGTGTGTACATTTTGTCGTGCGGGGGATAACAAATACACCAAAACAATGTGCTTACCAAGACAATACAAGGATAATTCTGTTATTTTGCGCTTGTGGAAAGTTTTTTCCCCCTCTGCCTCTCAGAAAGCCAATTTTACTGATTGGCTTACAGAGTGATGCCTTTTATCAAAATGTATTCGAGAGGGAAAGAGGGAGTGAGAGAGAGGGGGAGCGAGGAAATTAGAAAATGGGGTAAATTGCTACGAGACTCTCCCATTGGCTCACAAAGACTAAAGGTGAGAGCCCAGGGGAAACCATCTAAAATTAGCTCATAGAGGGAAGTAGCAAAATGGGTCATGTAGGTTTTTACCAAACATCTGTGTTTGTGAGTGTGTAATTATAAAACATACAAAGAGAGAGAGAGTGAGAAGAGGAGGAGCAGGGTAAGAGGATTAGCAATGGTAGATGAAGGCTTTTCCCCCTCAGGACCAGAGTAAAGACACAAAGCAGACAGACAACACACCAGTGTCATGTTCAGAAGGCACGAAACAGAAGAAAAAGTCTGAAAACGGTGTGAAACAAGGGAAGTATTGTCTTAACTTGGCCATTTTGTTTTCAAAACATTTTGTTACAGTTTTCCCGAATGAACATGACCCAGGCCTATACTAGGGATCTAATAGAGTTTGGGTGAGAGGTCTACTCCACAGTCACATTTAATAATGTTTCCGTATCTAGCATTACTCATCTCATATGTATAAACTGCACTCCACACTATTCTACGGTGTCTTAGTCAATCACTTTTAAATTGTGTTTACATATTGCATCACCCATTTCATATGTATATACTGTATTGTGTTCTATACTGCACCACTGACTGTTAAACAGCCATCTCCAGCACATCAGAGGCTGCTGCCTATAGACATAGATTAGGAATCACTGGCCACTTTAAGGAAATGAATCACTAGCCACTTTAATAATGTCTCCGTGTCTTGCATTACTCATATCATATGTATATACTGTATTCGATACTATGCCACTGTATCTTAGTCCAATGCCGCTCTGACATACAGGTATATATATTCTTAATCCATTCCTTACTTAGATTTACGTGTATTTTGGGTGTGTGCTGTGAAACGGTTAGATATTACTTGTTAGATATTACTGCACTCTCGGAGCTTTTCACAAGCACAAGCATTTCACTACACCCGCAATAACACCCGCTAAACACGTGTGTGTGTGTGACCAACACATTTGATTTGATTCAATTTTGACGTCTGACCCTACTCCACACCCCTCTTCTTTCTACTACTACGGATACTTTTAAGGACCATTGATTTGACCATTGACCATTGATTTCTGTTTTCTGTCACATCAGAACAGTTACATTGCCAGTCATCCTTCATCACAACACTGAACCTAAAGGTGCTCAGGGATGTTCTATGTCCCATGGCTCAGCACAAATGGGAAATGACAAGTTATTCTGTTGTAAACAGCAGTAAACGAAGAGGGCGATGTGGTTACCCTCCTCTGGCGAGATGAGCTCATGATGCTCTCGTCGAATAGCCCCAGGGATATTTGAAATGCAAAAGCAATACGTAGTCTGAGAGAGAATCGTACTACGGCTAGAAGAGAACACATATTCACAAATACTTGGGATAAGATATCCTGATAGCTAGGCAAAGGCTGATTGTGATATCTTATCCCTGTTCACCATACAGTAGTTCTGAAAAATAATGTATGGTAGTCTGTTGAGTTGATGGAGGCTAGTAGGCCTACTTGTAATACCGTAAGTCAATGACATCTGACAGCTACTGAGGAGTTACTTAGAGTGTACAAAACATTAAGGACACCCGCTCTTTCTATGACATAGAGTGACCAGGTGAATCCGGGTGAAAGCTATGATCCCTTATTGATTACACTTGTTAAATCCACTTCAATCAGTGTAGATGATACAATTGAGGCATGGATTGTGCACAGTATGTGCACCATTCAGAGGGTGAATGGGCAAGACAACAAATGTAAGTGCCTTTGAATGGGTTATGGTAGTAGGCGCCGGGCACACCGGTTTGTGTCAAGAACTGCAACGCTGCTGTGTTTTTTTTTATACACTCAACAGTTTCCTGTGTCTATCAAGAATGGTTCACCACCCAAAGGACATCCAGCCAATTTGACAACTGTGGGAAGCGTTCGAGTCAGCATGGTACAGCATCCCTGTGGATCGCTTTCGACACCTTGTAGAGTCCATGCCCTGACGAAACGAGGCTGTTCTGAGGGCAAAGGGGGGTGCAACTCAATATTAGGAAGGTGTTCCAAATGTTTGGTATACTCGGTATATAGTCTCTCCTCTCCTCTAACCACGGAGACCTGTGCACTCTCGCTATCCCCCTGTATTGTGACAGAAGTGCACCTGTGTCACTACAAACAGTAGTGTGTTGTGTTGTTCTCTGTCTCTCAGGTGTAGAGTTGTGGTAGCCTACTGTAGGTGTGCCAGCCAGGTTAACACACTTAGACATGCCGTGGTTGTTGTTGTCCCCTTTTCTCCTTCAATGATGCCTGTTCCTACCTGGCTGCCTGAGGAGGGTGTGACACTGTGGTGACATAGCAGAGCTATGATCTGGAAACTGGTCTGGATAGGCCACCTCACCTTACTGTATTGTACCTCATACATTCCTTCATTCTCCCTCAATCTTTCATTCTTACTCCCTCCCTCCCTCCCCAGTATTGCCCTTCCAAACCGATACTAAGCTACACACTCATGCTTTCGGGTGAAGCTCCAAACATCCCCTACATTCCTCACATTTTTATGTTCAACGTCCGAAACGTTCCAGAAATCAAACAGCTCAGACTCCTTCCTCCTTCAGAAGTGTCGGGTTACTCTTACCGCCGTCTTGTCTATCATTTGATAAGTGCATTCCGCGCTCCGCGGCCTAGAAGCATGAGAGCTGCCCATGTAGGATTGTAGCCTGTTTAGGTGCAGAGGAATGCAGCGGTTGAGGATCTATGTGAAAGGCAGTGGAATGGAGAACGTGTGGAGCTGCCAAGTTCGGGGTTGAAACCCCATGGTTTTCAGTGGACCAATCTGGAGTGCTGGGGAGTACTGATGGGAGTTAGCGCTCTCCTTGTGTGCATCCCAAATGACACCCTAATCCCTATGTGGTGCACTAGTTTTGACCCGCGCCCTATGGGCCCTGGTCAAAAGCAGTGCACTATATAGAGAATAGGGTGCCATTCGGGACGTATTCCTTGTCACCAGGAGTGGCTTTGCTGCCTGTTAGCCTTGAGTTCCCCTCTCTGGCCTTTCACCAGGCTCTAGATTGAAGATGAGGGACTGGGCCTCTAAAGAGCCCTGCTGAAATCTGAGGCCTGGGCAGGGTGCTCTCCAGCTGGGCAGGATTAGCGACTGCTGCTGCCTGCTGGCTCTGGGATGGAGAGTGTGTAGTACGAACCACAGACATACTGGATGCATATACATATGGTTCCAATGGGACTTACGTGGTGCTTAAAACACCAGGGATTGGTTCCCAAATGGGCCACGTACAGTACTTGATGTATGTGTTAACTAAGTCACTTGAGATAGTGTCTGCTAAATCCCCATGCATATTATATAAAAATACACATGACTATACAGCACTTTCAGTGCATTTTTGCATGCACAAAAACACTTACTAGAAATAGTCACACACACAAATATCCTCATTCTCCGTGGGCTCAGACTGAAATGTAAGCTACGGTGTAGTAAGCTATCCTGTCATTTTCTTCTTGGGACACTTTCCCTTAGTTAGTGGCTTGTCTGTCACTGCTGTGGGATCTGACCGGCGACATATTTGTGTAGGGCGAGGAGTTTTTCTTTCCTGCCATTTTCCTGCCCTAACTACAGGAGCAGGGGACTTAATGACAGGACATGGCTGAAATGACAGAGAACAAATAAAATGTGTCCTCGTTTGAGGGTGTTTGTGTGTTTGTGTGTGCTGCCAGCCATTGATGTGTTGGACACTGGAACAAAATAACTGTGGCACACATACAAACACAGTCACACACAGTCACACACAGTCACAGTCACAAACACAGTCACACACAGTCACACACACAGACACACACACAGTCACACACACAGTCACACACACAGTCACACACACACACACACACACACACACACACACACACACACACACACACACACACACACACACACACACACACACACACACACACACACACACACACACACACACACACACACACACTTGCCCAAGTAAATAACCATCCCTTTTCATGGGGAATGAAAGTCGAGGCAAATGCATACACCCTTCTATATCTCTGACCTTGACGATCTGAACACGTATGTAGCCTATGTAAATAGAGCATGGCTGTTTGACTGGAGGCTTGGAGTATTTTCTTCTGTGTTCCAAATAGCACCCT